>NC_039921.1:0-16322 GCF_049852395.1 Peromyscus maniculatus bairdii | reverse complement strand
TGTATGTATAATGTACCACTAATGTTGAGTGATTTTATGCTAATTAATAAAAAGCATTGAGGGGGTGTACATATAAAAATTTTCCCAATACTAAATTTGAAGTCTTGTTTTATAGATTACTAGAATGCGTAAAAGCCTAAATTGGATTCCATGCTTTTGGGGTTTGTCATGGAATAGGAAAATTTAGGTGGGGGGAAGGGGGGGTTTGATAGAAGTATAGGTTAAAACGGTATTAATTATGTCTAACTAACATTAACTAATATGTCTTAAAGATCATTAATCTTACTGTTGACAGTAATGGTATTAGTGGATCAGTGAAGCTTGAATTGAAAAGTCCAGCTAGACTGTAAGCTGACCTTCATGCCTTGACGGCTATGGTGAGTCACAGCATCCCGAAAATTAAAAAATACCAGAGGCACCTGACTACAGTTATGTTGATCATGGGCTGATTAGACGCTGTAACCATCGAGATGTCTTATTTAAGGGGAACGTATGGACAATAAAACATTCAATGGCCCTGAAGCAAGAACCAGATGCCTGATAAAGTTCAAAGTTAGTGAGCCCCAAGTTTAATGGGCCCGGAGCGAGAAGAGGTATACTAGTGGGCGGGTTGCTGATTTCACGGAGGATGGTAGATTAATAGACCAATTGGGGAAGGGGATAGTCATTTGGACAAGCAGGGTTATGACAATATGGTGTATGTAAGATAACGCAGATATGTCTATATTACATTAATATAATTTTACTTGCTTAATACTCATATTGAAGTTAATTATAATGTAATGTATAAATGAATGTTTTAATTCATTAATTTATATTACATGCTTATATGCTAGTGGAATATAATTTAATGTACGATATACATAAATGTACTAATGTACTAAATAATTTTATGTACAAGAAGTAGTTTAAATAGAATATCAGCTTTGGGTGTTGATGGCGGGGGTTAGTCCTTCCTTCTTGATGCTCTGAGAAGATGTTTTCTTCATTTTTGGTTTACAAGACCAAGGTAATTAGTTATACTATCAGGGCAATGGGTGAATTTTAGTATGTTGTTCTCAATCATTCCTGCTACGGGTATTAAGATAATAATAATGGTGAAGTAGCTGATTGAGGCTAGCTGTCCAATTATAACGAATGGGTGTTCAACGGGCTGACCTCCAATTCATGTGAGGATAAAGAGGTTAGCTACTAGAATTCAGAATAGGGTTTGGGAGATAGGTCGAAATATTAATCCTCGTTGTTTTGAGGTTTGTAGTAGAGGTAGGAGGGCTAGGATTAGGATTGAGAGGACTAGGGCTATTACTCCTCCTAGTTTATTGGGGATTGAGCGTAGGATGGCGTAGGCGAAGAGGAAGTATCATTCTGGTTTAATGTGTGCTGGGGTATTAAGTGGATTTGCAGGAGTGTAATTATCGGGGTCTCCGAGAATATCTGGGAAAAATAAAACCAAAATTATGAGAACTATTAATAGTAGGAGGATTCCTAAAATATCTTTAATAGTGTAGTAGGGGTGAAATGGAATTTTATCTGCGTCTGAGTTTAGGCCTGATGGGTTGTTAGATCCTGTTTCATGTAGGAATAATAGGTGGACTACTACTAGGGCTGTGATGATGAAAGGTAAGATGAAGTGGAATGCGAAGAATCGTGTTAGGGTTGCTTTGTCTACTGAGAATCCTCCTCAGATTCACTCTACCAAGGTTGTTCCGATATAGGGGATAGCTGATAATAGGTTGGTAATTACTGTGGCTCCTCAAAAGGATATTTGTCCTCATGGAAGTACATATCCTATGAATGCTGTTGCTATTACAGCAAATAATAGTACAACTCCAATGTTTCATGTTTCTATGAATGTGTATGACCCATAATATATTCCTCGTCCTACATGAAGGAATAAGCAGATGAAGAATATTGAGGCTCCGTTTGCGTGTATATATCGGATAAGTCAGCCGTAGTTGACGTCTCGGCAGATGTGTGTTACTGATGAGAATGCTGTAGTTGTGTCTGATGTGTAGTGTATGGCTAGAAATAAGCCTGTTAGGATTTGAATTATTAGGCATACTCCAAGTAGGGATCCGAAGTTTCATCATGATGAAATATTGGATGGGGCTGGGAGATCAATGAAGGATTCATTGATGATTTTAATTAATGGGTGTTTTTTTCGGATGTTTGTCATTAAGTGTTTCTATAGTTGAATTACAACGATGATTTTTCATGTCATTGGTCATAGTTAGAGTCTATGTAGGAATTATGACAGAATATATTTTTATTTTAAGTTCATTTATTGCGCTAGGGTGCTTAGGCGTATCATTGAAGCCTTCACCTATTTATGGGGGTATGTGTTTAATTGTTAGTGGGTGTTCTGGTTGTTTAGCGGTGTTAGGGTTTGGTGGATCTTTTTTAGGTGCTATGGTGTTTTTAATTTATTTAGGTGGTATGTTGGTTGTCTTTGGGTATACGACTGCTATGTCTACGGAGGAGTTTCCTGAGACTCTAATGTCAAGTTGATCGGTGTTTGGTGCGTTGATAACGGGTATTTTTATGGAGATGGGTGTAGTTTATGCTTCTAATGAGTATAATTTAGTAAATTCTGTGTTAGTACATAATAGTAACACAGGGGGTTGGGTGGTTTATGATAGTGATGAGCTAGGGTTAATGGGAGAGGGGGGTGCTGGGGTGGCTGCCTTGTATAGTTGTTCTGCATGATTGATGGTGGTGTCTGGGTGAACTTTATTAATGGGTGTTATAGTTATTATTGAGATTGTTCGAATTAATTAGGTAATAAATAGGATGGGAATAGATAAAAATGTAATTAGAAATGATAGGAAATATAATTTAATAAGACCTTTTTGGTTAGCTAGGTTTTTTGAGGCTGTTGTTTGTAAGGTAGAGGTGGTATTGGGGATAGTTTTTTCTAGTCAGACTAAGTCTAATAATTGTAGTGATGTGTTGAAGCTTTTTGTTAATATTTTTAGTGGTAGGAGTCGGTGTATGATTAAAGGGTAATACCCAAGTGATGTTGAGAATGATGATGATGGTGTTGGCTTATTTATTACTAGGTTTGAAGTTAGATTGTTAAGTTCTAATGCGATAATAAATCCTGAGATTGTTACAATTATAGCTGTGGTTTTTAGGTATCATGGCATAGTTATGATTTGAGTAGTAGTAGGTGGAATATTTTGTGAAATAAAGAATCCTGCTAGGATACTTCCTAATGCCAATCGTTTAATCGGATTTATTAGTTTAGGGTTGTTTTCATTAATAATAATTATTGGCGGGAATCGTGGTTTAGTCATAGAGACAAAATAAATAATTCGTATACTATAGACGGCTGTTAAAGAGGTGGCAATAAGTGTGATTAGTAGGGCTCAGGCGTTGGTATAGCACGTGTTTGCGGCTTCGATGATTAGGTCTTTTGAGTAGAAGCCTGTTAGGAAGGGTATCCCTGTCAGGGCTAGGCTGCCAATTATTAGGCATGAGGAAGTAAATGGTATGGGTTTAGTCAGGTTTCCTATTTTTCGAATATCTTGTTCGTCGTTTAGGCTGTGAATAATCGATCCAGAGCATATAAATAGTATTGCTTTAAAGAATGCATGGGTGCAGATGTGAAGGAAAGCTAGATATGGTTGATTGATCCCGAGTGTTACTATTATTAGTCCTAGTTGACTTGATGTGGAAAATGCTACGATTTTTTTAATATCATTTTGTGTTAGTGCGCAAATAGCTGTAAATAGGGTTGTGATTGATCCTAGGCATAATATTATAGTTAAAATAAGGTTGTTGTTTGATGTGATTGGGTGGAAGCGTACTATGAGAAAAATTCCTGCTACTACTATTGTGCTAGAATGAAGTAGGGCTGATACTGGTGTTGGACCTTCCATAGCTGAAGGTAGTCATGGGTGTAGTCCGAATTGGGCTGATTTTCCTGTGGCTGCGATTAGGAGTCCTATAAGGGGGGCGATGTTTGTTGGGTCATTGGTTATGAAGATTTGTTGTAGTTCTCAGGAGTTGGAGTGTAAGCAGAATCAGGCTATTGTTAGGATAAATCCAATGTCTCCAATGCGGTTGTATAAGATAGCTTGTAGAGCTGCAGTGTTTGCATCTGTTCGACCGTATCATCAGCCGATTAAAAGGAATGATATAATACCTACTCCCTCCCATCCGATAAATAGTTGGAATAGATTATTGGCTGAGGTTAAAATAATTATTGTAATAAGGAATATGAGTAGATATTTAATGAATCGATTTAGGTGGGGGTCTGAGTGTATATATCAGGATGAGAATTCTATAATTGATCAAGTCACAAATAATGCTACTGATAGGAAGATAATACAAAAGAAGTCAAATTTTAGGCTGACAGATAATTTTATAGTGTTAATTGTTATTCAGTGTCAGTTGGTGATTAGTATATCGGTGTTGGATGAGAAGAATGTAGTTAGTGGTACTAGGCTTAATAGGAAAGCGTATTTGATTGACAGGGTTACGTAATTTGGGAAATTAATTGATTTGATTAAGTTTGTTATTGATAATATAATAGGAAATGTCAGTAGAAAGAAAATTAGAAGGATTGAAGATGTGATAGTATTTATTACTTTTATTTGGAGTTGCACCAAGTTTTTGGTTCCTAAGACCAACGGATTACTTCTATCCTATAAAAGTAAGAAAGCCATGTGTTTGTACATGGTGGCATGAATTAGCAGTTCTTGCATTCTTTCTCGGTAAGTAAGGGGTTTTATTCCCTATTTCCAGATTCACAGTCTGGGGTTTTATTATAAACTATATTTACATATTGTTGGCCCTATAATTAATTTAGGGTTAATAGTTAATAGAATTAGGGGTGTAATATGTAGTATCATTAGGGTAAATTCTCGTGTGTGTGATGGTTGTAGGTTAATTATATGGCTTGTAAGCTTCCCTCGCTGTGTAGTGATAATTATATATATTGAGTAAAGCGAGGTAATTAAGATATTGCCGCCTAGAAGTAGAATTGTTGGGTAGGATCAGGAGAATAGGGATACTGTGATTAATAGCTCTCCAATTAGGTTGATAGATGGTGGCAGAGCTAGGTTTGCTAAGCTTGCTAGTACTCATAGGGTGGTTATTAATGGAAAAATAGTTTGTAGTCCTCGAGTTATAATTATTGTTCGGCTATGAATACGTTCATAATTAGTATTCGCTAGGCAGAATAATAAGGACGATGTTAGGCCATGGGCAATTATTAGTGTTGTGGCTCCTATAAAGCTTCATGGTGTTTGGATTATGATGGCTGCAATAACTAGTGCTATATGGCTTACTGAAGAGTAGGCGATTAGAGATTTTAAGTCTGTCTGTCGTAAGCAAATAGAACTAGTTATAATTATTCCTCATAGTGATAGGAGGATGAATGGGTAGGCTATGGTTTTGGTTACTGGGTCTAAGATTATAGCAATTCGTATTATACCATACCCTCCGAGCTTTAGTAGAATAGCTGCTAGGATTATAGATCCTGCAATAGGGGCCTCTACGTGTGCTTTAGGAAGTCATAAGTGGACTCCGTATAGTGGTATTTTAATTATAAATGCTATTATACATGCTAATCATAGAATATTATTGGACCATGTTTGGTCTAGGGGTGTGAAGGTGAGTGGGAATAGTATGAAGTTTAATGTTCCTTTTATATTTTGAATGTGGATAAGGGCGATTAGTAGTGGGATTGATCCAATTAGGGTATAAAATAGAAAGTAGAGTCCTGCATTTAGTCGTTCTGTTTGGTTACCTCATCGGGTGATGATAATAAGGGTGGGGATTAGGGTGGCTTCAAATAAGATGTAAAATATAATTAGTTCGTTTGCAGAAAATGTTATGATTAGAAGAATTTGTAGTAAGACTAGTATTGAAATGTATGTTTTTTTGTTTAACTCTGTTTCCTTTTTTATGTGGTTTTGGCTGGCTAGCAGTATGAGTGGTAGAAGTCATGTTGTTAAAATAATAAGAGGGGAGGATAGGGAGTCAGTTGAGAATAGTAGCGAGAAGTTTAGATTATTTATGTCGTTTTGTCATAAAAACATAGCTGAAGTCAAGCTGATTATAAAGCTGTAGGAGGTAACATTGATTCATAGGTTTTTTTTGTTTGATAATCAGGTGAGTGGGAGTAGTATGATAGAGGGAAAAATAATTTTTAACATTGAAGTAGGTTTAGGTTTTGCACATAATCTGTTCCGTAGGAGTTTGATACTTTTGCTAATAGGGCTAAGCCAATGGCTGCTTCACATGCTGCGAATACTAGAATAACAATGGGTAGAGGGTATATAATTATTGAGTGGGAATTAAGGGATGTAATTGTGGTTATAATAAACAGTGATAGTATTATTCCTTCAAGGCATAGGAGAGTTGATATTAGGTGGGATCGAAATACTAGTGTCCCTAGAAATGAGAATGAGAATGCTAATATAATATTGGAGGTTACAGATGACATTTTTGGTAATTATAATATATATCATAATCTAATGAGTCGAAATCATTTGTTTTAATTAAACTAATTACCAGTTATTCAGTTCATTCTAGTCCTTTTTGTAGTCACTCGTAGGCTAAGCCTAATGCTAATACGGAGACTAGGATGAAAGCTGTTAATATTATGATGTTAATATTATATATTTGGATAGCTCATGGTAGTGGAAGTAGAAGTGCAATTTCTAGGTCAAATAGTAAGAAAGTGATTGCTACTAGGAAGAATTTTATTGAGAATGGGAGGCGAGCAGAGCCTATGGGGTCAAATCCGCACTCATACGGGTTTGCTTTTTCAGTATATAAATTAAGTTGGGGTAGTCAGAAGGCAATGGTGATTAGGAGAATTGATAGAGTAATATTTACTAGTAGGGCTGTTAGTATATTTATTACTTTCTTCTAGGTTAAGTCTAGATCTAACTGATTGGAAGTCAGTTGTACTTATTATACTAAGAAAGTATGATCCTCATCAATAAATAGATACATATAGGAATAATCATACTACGTCAACGAAGTGTCAGTATCATGCTGCGGCTTCAAATCCGAAGTGATGCTTAGATGTAAAGTGGTATTTGAGTTGGCGTAGTAAGCATACTATTAGGAAGGTGGTCCCAATAATTACATGGAGGCCGTGGAATCCAGTTGCTATAAAGAATGTAGACCCATAAATTCCATCTGAGATAGAGAATGGGGTTTCAAAATATTCTGAGGCTTGAAGAATAGTGAAATAAATTCCAAGTAGGATTGTAATAATAAGAGCTTGATTTATATTATTGCGTTTTCCTTCTATTAGGCTGTGGTGAGCTCATGTGATGGATACTCCGGATGCTAGAAGTACTGATGTGTTAAGTAAGGGAACTTCTAATGGGTTTAATGGGGTGATTCCTGTAGGAGGTCAGCATCCCCCTAAGTCATGGGTTGGTGCTAGACTAGAGTGGTAGAAGGCTCAGAAGAATCCAGCGAAGAAGAAGACTTCTGATACGATAAATAGGATTATTCCGTAGCGAAGTCCTTTTTGTACAATTGGTGTGTGGTGGCCTTGATAGGTCCCCTCTCGTACAATATCTCGTCATCATTGATATATTGTTAGGATATTTGCTAATAAACCAATAGTTATTAGGGTGTATGAATTATAGTGAAATCATATTACTAAGCCTGATGTAAGTAGGAGGGCTGAGAATGCTCCTGTTAGTGGTCATGGGCTTGGGTTTACTATGTGATAAGCATGGGTTTGGTGGGTCATTATGTGTTGTCATGTAAATATAGACTAACTAGTAGTGTAAATACGTAGGCTTGGATAAGAGCTACAGCGAATTCTAAGATTGTAAGTAAGGCTAGGATAATAAAGGTGATGGAGGCAGTTGGAGGACTGATGCTTGTTAGTACTAATGTTGCTCCGCCAATTAGGTGGATTAGTAGATGTCCTGCTGTAATATTGGCTGTAAGTCGCACTGCTAAGGCTATTGGTTGGATAAATAAGCTAATTGTTTCAATAATAATAAGTATTGGGATTAAGGAGATGGGGGTTCCTTGCGGTAGGAAGTGGGCTAATGAAGATTTTAATTTATGGCGGAATCCTAGAATTACGGCCCCGGCTCATAATGGGATAGCCATTCCTAGGTTTATTGATAGTTGTGTTGTTGGGGTGAATGTGTGTGGTAGGAGGCCTAATAGATTTGTTGACCCAATAAATATTATCAGTGATACTAATATTAATGATCATGTGCGTCCTTTTGGGGTGTGAATAAGTATTATTTGTTTAGTAATAAGTTTTACTAATCAATATAAAAATGAGAAGTAACGGTTTGTAACTAGGCGCTTGGAGGAAGAGAGAAGTATTGATGGGAGTATAATAATAAATACAACGATAGGTAGTCCTATTATTGTGGGAGTAATGAAAGAGGCGAATAGATTTTCGTTCATTTTGTTTCTCATGGGTTATCAGTTTTTACCATTTCTGTGGATTTGATTGAGGGGCTAAGTGGGAAGTTGATTGTGGAGATTTTTAGTTGTATGAGTACGAATAGTGTAATAATGGCAGATAGAATAGTAATAAATCATGTAGATGTATCTAGTTGTGGCATACCACTGTGGAAAAATGCTATTTTCTGACTTTAACTTAAAAGGTTAACGCTTTAAGCTTCACAGTGTTATTAAATTATTGATGAGGATCAGTTCTCGAAGTGTTTTAGTGGCACTATTTCTAGAACAATAGGTATAAAGCTGTGGTTTGATCCGCAGATTTCAGAACATTGGCCGTAAAATAGCCCAGGTCGGTTAGATGAAATTGTAGCTTGATTTAGTCGGCCTGGGATGGCATCTGTTTTTAACCCCAAGGATGGGACAGCTCATGAGTGAAGTACATCTTCTGATGAGATTAATATTCGAATTGGTAGTTCTATGGGTAGTACAACTCGGTTGTCTACTTCTAGCAGGCGTAGTTCTCCTGGCTTTAAGTCATTTGTTGGGATTATGTACGAGTCAAAGCATAGATCTTCATAGTCTGTATATTCATAACTTCAGTATCATTGATGACCTATTGTTTTTACTGTTAGCGCTGGGTTATTAATTTCATCTATTATGTATAGAATTCGTAGGGATGGGAGTGCGATTAGGATTAAGATAACGGCTGGGAGAATAGTTCAAATTGTTTCAACTTCTTGGGCATCCATAGTGCTAGTATGGGTTAGTTTTGTAGTTAATATAAGTGTGATGATATATAATACTAGTGAGCTAATTAGGAAAACAATTATTAGGGTGTGATCATGGAAGTTTGTTAGTTCTTCCATAATGGGTGATGTGGCATCTTGTAAGCCTAGTTGAAATGGATAAGCCATATAAGATATATAGATTATATTCTATAATTTAACTTTGACAAAGTTATGTAATTGTTTTACTAATATCTCATTGAGAAAGACATAGAGGTTATGGGATTGGCTTGAAACCAGTTTAAGGGGGTTCGAATCCTTCCTTTCTTATTTAACTTTTACATAGGTAGGTTCTTCGAATGTGTGGTATGGTGGAGGGCAGCCGTGTAGTCACTCTAAATTTGTTGATGAGTATTCTACTGATAGGACTTCGCGTTTAGAGGCAAATGCTTCTCAGATTATGAAGATTATTACTAATACAGCGGTTAGTGAAATAAATGATCCTATTGAAGATACAGTGTTTCATGTGGTATAAGCATCTGGGTAATCAGAGTACCGTCGTGGTATTCCTGAGAGGCCTAAGAAATGTTGGGGGAAAAATGTTAAATTAACCCCTACAAATATGATGGCAAAATGGGTTTTAGCTCATGTGTCATTGATAGTGTAGCCTGTGAATAATGGGAATCAGTGGACGAATCCTGCCATAATAGCAAATACGGCTCCTATTGATAATACATAGTGGAAATGTGCTACTACGTAATATGTATCGTGAAGTACGATGTCTAGGGAGGAGTTAGATAGTACGATTCCTGTTAGCCCACCTACTGTGAATAAGAAAATAAATCCCAGAGCTCATAGCATTGCTGGCGATCATTTAATATTTCCTCCGTGGAGGGTGGCTAATCAGCTAAATACTTTAACTCCTGTTGGAATAGCAATAATTATAGTGGCTGATGTGAAATAGGCTCGTGTGTCTACATCTAATCCGACTGTGAATATATGGTGGGCTCATACAATGAATCCTAAAAATCCAATGGATATTATGGCTCATACTATTCCTATATAGCCGAATGGTTCTTTTTTACCAGAGTAATATGTGACGATATGTGAAATAATTCCAAACCCCGGTAGAATAAGAATATAGACTTCTGGGTGACCAAAAAATCAGAATAGGTGTTGATATAGAATAGGGTCACCACCTCCAGCAGGGTCAAAGAAAGTTGTGTTTAGGTTTCGGTCTGTTAGAAGTATAGTAATTCCTGCGGCCAGCACTGGTAGGGATAAAAGTAGGAGTACAGCTGTAATGAGGACTGATCATACGAACAATGGGGTTTGATATTGTGTTATAGCTGGTGGTTTCATATTAATAATAGTTGTGATAAAGTTAATTGCTCCTAGAATTGAGGATACACCAGCTAAATGGAGAGAAAAAATAGTAAGATCTACTGATGCTCCAGCATGTGCTAAGTTACCAGCTAATGGAGGGTATACAGTTCAACCTGTACCTGCTCCTGCTTCTACTATAGATGATGCCAGTAACAGGAGAAATGAGGGGGGTAGAAGTCAGAAGCTTATATTATTTATTCGTGGGAATGCTATATCGGGGGCTCCGATCATTAGGGGTACTAGTCAGTTTCCAAAGCCTCCAATCATTATTGGTATTACTATGAAGAAAATTATTACAAATGCATGGGCAGTTACAATCACATTATAGATTTGATCGTCACCTAATAAGGCACCAGGTTGTCCCAGCTCTGCTCGAATCAGGATACTTAGGGCTGTGCCCACTATCCCAGCTCATGCCCCAAACAATAGGTAAAGGGTTCCGATGTCTTTGTGGTTGGTAGAAAATAATCAACGATTAATGAACATAGGTAAAATGGCTGAGTTAAGCATTAGACTGTAAATCTAAAGACAGAGGGGACCGACCTCTTTTTACCAAGCCTTAAGGTGATATTTCATGTCGAATTGCAAATTCGAAGGTGTAGAAAACTACTCTACTAAGGCTTCTCCCGCCCCCTTTCTGATAGGCGGGAGAAGTAGATTGAAGCCAGTTTAGGGTGTTTAGCTGTTAACTAAAAATTCATAGGTTTAAGTCCTATCAATCTAGATGAGGATTTAGCTTAATTAAAGCGATTGATTTGCATTCATTAGATGTAAGATGTAGTCTTGCAATCCTTAGCAGAAGTTAAACTTTTTGGTTTACTTAGGGCTTTGAAGGCTCTTGGACTTTTTATCCTAAACTTCTTATGTTATTAGTAGTGGGGAGAGAGGAAGTGTTATAGTACTTAGAATGGCTATGGAGGGGAGGATGAAGTTATTTTTGTGGTTGGTGTGGTGTAGTGATATTTTGGAGTTGTTGTTTGTTGGAAATGTGGTTAGTGTGGTTGAATAAATTAGTCGTGTGTAGAAGAATAGATTGATTAGGGCTGTTATTGCTATTAGTGTAGCTAGTATGATGTTATTGTTTTTTAGAAGTTCTGAGATAATGGCTCATTTAGGTAGGAATCCTGTTAGTGGTGGTAATCCTCCTGTAGATAGTAAAATTAGTGAAATTGTTGGTAGTATTATTGGGGTTTTGCTTCATATGAGTGATAAAGAGTTAATGTTGTTGGATGAATTATGTTTTAGTATAATAAATGTTGGTACTGTCAGGCTAATGTAGATTAGTAGGTTTAGTATTGTAAGGGATGGGTTGAATGGAAGTACAGCGATTATTCAACCTATGTGGCTGATGGATGAGTAGGCTATAATTTTTCGTGTTTGTGTTTGGTTAAGTCCGTTTCATGCTCCGATTAGTACTGATAAAATGGCTGATGTTATAAGAATTATTGGGTTAGTTATTTCATATATTTGAAATAGGATTGATATTGGAGCTATTTTTTGTCATGTAAGTAGGATTATACCTGTTTGTATGGGGATTCCTTGGGTTACTTCTGGCAGTCATGCGTGGAATGGTGCAAGTCCTATTTTAATTGCTAGGGAGATAAATATTAGTGTGGTGATTTGGTTGTTTGTTTGGGGTTGTAATGTTCATACTCCTAGTTGTTTGTAGTTGAGAATGATTGATAATAGGAAAATTATTGAAGCTGTGGCTTGGGTTAGGAAATATTTTGTTGCTGCTTCTGTTGATCGGGGGTTTGTATTTTTTGTTATTATTGGGATGATAGCCAGGAGGTTTATTTCTAGTCCAATTCATATTAGGAATAAGTTAGCGCTTAATATAGTGACTATTGGGCCAGATAAAATTGTAAAGTAAATAATTAGAAGTGTGATGGGGTTGATTAGTACGGGAAGGATTTAAACCAACATTTTCGGGGTATGGGCCCAATAGCTTAATTAGCTGACCTTACTGATTTAGGATAGGGTGTTTAGGTAGCACGTAGAATTTTGAATTCTTAGGAATAGGTTCAACTCCTATTATCCTAGAAATAAGAGGATTTAAACCTCTATAATTTACTCTATCAAAGTAACTCTTTTATCAGACATATTTCTAGGTGTATGGTGGAATACTTGCTATGAAGATTGGTACAGAAATGTGTCATATGCATAGGGCTAATGTTAGTGGGAGAAAGTTTTTTCATAGTAGATGTATTAGTTGGTCATATCGGAATCGTGGGTAGGATGCTCGTACTCATAAGAATAGTGTGGTGAGTGCTAATGTTTTTATTATAAAGTTTGTTGTAAATATTTCTGGGTAGTTAGGGTCATTGAATGGGCCTAAAAATACGATTGTTGATAGAGCATTTATTAGAATGATGTTAGTGTATTCAGCTATGAAGAATAGGGCAAATGGGCCCGCGGCGTACTCTACGTTGAACCCAGATACTAATTCTGATTCACCTTCTGTTAAGTCAAATGGGGCTCGGTTTGTTTCTGCTAGGGTTGAGATATATCATATTATTCCTAGGGGTCAAGTTGGAATAATTAATCATAGGGCTTCTTGGGTAAATATTAGTGATTGTAGGGAGAATGATCCGTTTATTAGTAGGACAGATAATAAAATGATTGCTATGGTTACTTCATATGAAATTGTTTGGGCTACTGCTCGTAGGGCCCCAAATATTGAATACTTTGAGTTAGAGGCTCACCCTGACCATAAAATTGAGTATACTGATAGGCTTGATGTGGCTAAGATGAATATAGCTCCTAGGTTTAGGTTAATTAGTGGGTGTGGTATTGGTATTGGGATTCACAGACTGAAGGCTAGTGTAAGTGATAGTGTGGGGGCAATAATAAACAGGGATGTTGATGTTGCTAGTGGTCGTAGGGGTTCTTTGATAAATAGTTTTATTGCATCTGCGAATGGTTGTAAAATACCGTATGGCCCTACGATATTTGGTCCTTTTCGTAGTTGTATGTACCCTAAAATTTTGCGTTCTACTAGTGTTAAGAATGCTATGGCAATTAAGATGGGTACTAGGAGGGTTAGGATATTTAATAAATGCACTATTAGGGAGGGGATTTGAACCCCCGGGAACAAGGTTTTAAGTCTTACGCAATTTCCTGACTCTGCCACCCTAATTATGCCTTTGTCTAAGGCATTAATTTTACGAATTTACAAAGTTGAGATTATTTCATGAATTGATTTAGGGGCTCTTGTTTTAAGTAGGCTCCATTTCTCTTATCCTTTCGTACTGGGAGAAATCGTGAATAGATAGAAACCGACCTGGATTACTCCGGTCTGAACTCAGATCACGTAGGACTTTAATCGTTGAACAAACGAACCATTAATAGCTTCTACACCATTGGGATGTCCTGATCCAACATCGAGGTCGTAAACCCTAATTGTCGATATGGACTCTTGAATAGGATTGCGCTGTTATCCCTAGGGTAACTTGGTCCGTTGATCAAAAAAATTGGGTCAATTGGATCCAGGTGCTTAGACTTGTGTGTCTTGGCTATAATCGTTCGGAGGTTTTTTTATTCTCCGAGGTCACCCCAACCGAAATTTTAACTTAAGTTTTTGTGTGTTTGATCCAGTAGGTGGTTTGATTTAAAATGTTAAGTTGTTAATTAAAGCTCCATAGGGTCTTCTCGTCTTATTTTTTCATTCCCGCCTCTTCACGGGAAGGTCAATTTCACTGATTGGAAATAAGAGACAGTTGAACCCTCGTTAAGCCATTCATTCTAGTCCCTAATTAAGGAACAAGTGATTATGCTACCTTTGCACGGTCAGGATACCGCGGCCGTTTAACGTTAGTCACTGGGCAGGCAGTGCCTCTAATACTTGAAATGCTAGAGGTGATGTTTTTGGTAAACAGGCGGGGTTCGTGTTTGCCGAGTTCCTTTTATTTCTTTTAATCTTTCCATTATGCACCCCTGTGTTGGATTAACATGTTGTGTTAGGTGGATTTTATGTATAGATTATTCACCTTTGGTTTGTTAACTAACAATGGTTATCCGGGTTGTTATAATTTTGTGCATGGAGAATGTAATTCTTGTTACTCATATTAACAGTGTCTCATCTATAGATTAATAGATTAACCCAATTATATGTATATAGGAATTTGCTTAAGTAAATTTTGGTATTATTATGTTTTAAATGTTGAGCTTGAACGCTTTCTTTATTGGTGGCTGCTTTTAGGCCAACAATGGTTTTAATATGAGGGTGGCTTATTCACTATTTAAGGGTTTTTCCGTTCCTAAAGAGCTGTCCCTCTTTAGGCTATATTTTAAGCTTACATTTAGATTATGTGTTCTTATTGGTAAACTTAAAGTTGAACTAAGATTCATTATTGGGTAACCAGCTATCACCAAGCTCGTTAGGTTTTTCGCCTCTACCTAAAAGTCGTCCCACTATTTTGCTACATAGACGGGTGCATTCTTAAAATTGCTTTTAGGTAGCTCGTTTGGTTTCGGGGTTTCTAGCTGAAGTTCTTTTAGTTAGATGTTTTCTAGTTAACTCATTATGCAAAAGGTACAAGGTTTAATCTTTGCTTATTTGTGCTTTGCTTGTATTTATTCTTCCCTTGCGGTACTAATCTCTATAGCTCCTATTAAAAGTTTCTTTCTCTAATACTTCTATACAGTAAATGTTTTAATTTATAAATTAGAATAGTTATGTTTGTATTGGGTTAGGGCTGAATAATTGCTCAAAGCGTCCGTTGTTTTGGGAATCTTCTGGGTGTAGGCCAGATGCTTTATGTAAGTTAAGCTACGCTGTGGTTGTTCCAAGCACACTTTCCAGTATGCTTACCTTGTTACGACTTATCTCCTCTCATAAACTTATATTAAATATTATGTATAGGTTTAGTTGGTCATTTAATTTGAGGAGGGTGACGGGCGGTGTGTACGTACTTCATTGCGCTATTCAATTAAGCTCTCTATTCTTAATTTACTACTAAATCCTCCTTTGTCCTTATGTTTCAATAAGGGTATCGTAATGTTCTTTTTAAGAAAATGTAGCCCATTGCTTCCCACCTCATAAGCTACACCTTGACCTAACGTTTTTATGGTGATTCTCTTGCTTACTTTTATTCTTTTTTAAGGTTTGCTGAAGATGGCGGTATATAGGCTGAATTAGCAAGGGGTGGTGAGGTATAACGGGGTTTATCGATTATAGAACAGGCTCCTCTAGACGGATATAAAGTACCGCCAAGTCCTTTGAGTTTTAAGCGATGGCCAGTAGTTCTCAGGCAAATGATTTTGTTATTTAATCTTTAAGGTTTAGGGCTAAGCATAGTGGGGTATCTAATCCCAGTTTGGATCTTAGCTATCGTGTATTAAGTTAATTAGAATTACTTTCGTTATTGGTTTTAATCCCAACGATGAATTTTCACATATTGGTTGGTTTTTAATTCTATTGGTTGTTTCCTATGGACACGTTTTACGCCGTATAATAATTAATTTGGGTTAATCGTATGACCGCGGTGGCTGGCACGAAATTTACCAACCCTTGAGAGGTATAACTTAGTCAAACTTTCGTTCATTGCTTAATTTTTATCACTGCTGAGTCCCGTGGGGGCGTGGCTAGGCAAGACGTCTTTAGCTATATTGTATGTACTTGATGCCCTCTCCCTAGGTTTTGAATAAAGCTTTAGGGGATTTGACACTGGTTTACGGATTTTTGCATGTGTAATTTTACCTCTAACTAATTATAAGGCCAGGACCAAACCTTTTGTGTTTATGGGATAATACTATCCATCTAAGCATTTTCAGTGCTTTGCTTTATTGATAAGCTACATAAGC